>NC_051040.1:2825000-2872168 GCF_904848185.1 Acanthopagrus latus | reverse complement strand
CTTAAGGTGCCGACATATTTATACTTAACCAGTGCAAGGAAATTTAAACGTTAAACCAACATTTATTCTGGTGATCTGGTTCAAGATGTTCAATATAGAGGAAAGTTACAGACTGGATGTAATTGTGTTGAATATTCTGGGATGTTGATCTTCTGCCAGCGTGTTCGTCAGTCACCATCCAGCCGCTGACAACAGGCTCATGGCTGCAGCTATAAACTGTGTGTGAACTCACTCTTCTCTCTCTCTTTCTGTCCTCTGAGAGCTTTCTGCTTCAGCTCTGGGTGTTTTCAGCACCTTATGACCTCTTACTCCTTCTCTGCCATTATTCTTCTCTTTTCTTTGAAATACACTTTCTTCTTTCTTTCACGCACATCGATCAATAATCCAATCTATACGGCTGTGAAGAACGAGAGCTCATCACTATCTCAGGCACGTCTGTGTAGGAGAGCAGCCAGACAGGCAGGCGGACAAACAGACAGGTAGTTAGTCAGACAGAAAGGAGGCTGTCAGACAGACAGACAGGCGGGTGAATTAGCTCCTGAAGCGTTGGCAGGCCGTCACCCCATCAGCCCCCACAACCCGCCGAGACATTCAAATTCCCACGCCTTCTAAGTCTGGATGCTCTCTGGCAGGTTTCTCTTTAAACTATATTTAATTTACCGCGACGTCCTGGCAGACGTACAGAATCCACAAGAATGGCTGTGAGAATAGATGAAGAAGTGAAGTTATAAAGGATTAGAGCAGCCACTGATAAAAGCTCTCAGACGCTGCTGAATATTCACCGTCTAACTGGAGTAATTGGCACTAAAACAGACACGAACAACACTCGAGTCAAATAAGGAAAAACCTCCTGAGTCTCGTATGTTTCTCATGGAAATATTGACTACCGATTCTCTTAGTGATTTCCTGTAGCTGTAGTAGAAATAAATCCTTTAAGCCGACCAGTAAAACCATACAGATTTCCACTGATCTGAGACGTGTTTCTGCGTGGCGTCTCAGGCTGAAGGCTGAGGAGGAATTGGTTTGTTGTCGGAGGGCGGCTGCACCGAGGCGCAGCGATCTCTGAGGACATGCATGTGGATCTACAGCCACCGTGCTGGAAATGTGAATTTGATTTGCTCCACCAGCAAGGTAAAGAAAAATACGTGTTGTGGTATTTCTCAGAGGAGATTGAAATCACAAGTCTGCTTGTTTCACTTTAACCAAGAGAGACAGAAAAACAATGAGGTGTGAGATCTCAGGGGTCTGCAGAGAAAACCTCAACAGACGAGTCACAAGACAAAGAGGTGAAGGTCATGAAATGCTGTTGTTTTAATGAGAGGAGATAAAAAGACAAAACAGAGTCCTGGGATTTGTTAGTTTACGAGGAGACGATGTTCTGCTAAGTATGTCGTCAACAGAGAATAAAAGAGTTTAATTATTGGGACAAAAACGCTCAAATTGGAAGCTGCAAAATGGCCACGAATCAATAAATTCCACACGTATGTAGGAACAATAGGACATGATGACGCCGCCGCGACGGCGCTAACCTGAAGACGATGAGCGTCCTGTCGAGGAATCCTCAACACGATCGCTTCATCACAGCGTGTGTTTGAGAGGATGAACTCGCAGTTTGTGCTTTAATGTATCATAACCAAGTAAATGTTGAAATTAATGGCTGTAGATTAATGACTCCTCCTGCGTTTAGACTCTCAACTCTCATTTCAAGCTTTCATAACGCTCTCCTGTCTGCTGCTGCTGCAAAACCTCCCAGGAAGACGATGGCTGGCGACCTTTCCATCTGGTTTCACGTCTCCATAATGGACTCAATGAATGATTACACTTGTGTGTTGTTGGACGCTGTGTGAGTTGTATGAATGTAGAAAGGAAATGATCCAGTTGTCTTTGCAACAGCAGCCGAACAATAAAACAACTCGGAAACGCAAGTGGAGGAAAAGTTTCTCCTCTTAAATTATTTTACTTAATTATTTTTGGCTGTGTTATTATTTTTCACATGCAGCTGGAGGACAGTAAAGTTCATTTTCTAACTCTGAAGCAGTGTTACATTGTGTAAATGTGTGTTTGTTGTGCTGCGCTGTAATATACTGCAGTTCACTGTGGTCAAGTTATACGCTGACGATGTTCCCTTCTCTGTTTCAGGGCAGCTGAACCTCCATCATCACCCCATGAGTTTGGCTTGGGTAAGTCAGCCTTTTTTTAAATTTGTGTTGAAATAATTGATGCTGACAAACACACACACACACACACACACACACACACACACACACACACACACACACACTTTAACTCTATACTTGTGAGGACACACATGAGCCAGTGGATGATTGTTGATGATGTTTCGTGCTGCTTGACTATTTTTCTGTGACAGTCCAAAGGTTGTGACTTTACGCACAATCAAATGGCGACAGTGGCTGAGGTTAGTTTGGAAAATGACGTCCGCTAACAGGAACTAAAGACCGGCGTCCAGCACAACACAGAAGTTCAACAGAGCTTCAGTCTGAACACTAAAACAAAGTCTCTCCATCAAACTCGCTCCCCAAGTCTGAATCCAAGATAGCTTTCACACGAGGAAGCACAAGTTACTGTACGAGAAGTTGTAATGAGCAGTTGGTTTATGCATGAACAAATGTTTCATGGGGAGAGATCCAGACACACACACATACGCACATACGCACACACACACACACACACACACACACACACACACACACCCAGCAAGAGTCACGAAGAGGCTGCTTTGTTGCTGAAGCCAGCTCTCTCACTCGCTTTGCTTCGCTCTGAATACTAAACATCTCACTGCTGTCATCCACTGCCAGGAAACCAACCAATGCTCTGTGTGTGTGTGTGTGTGTGTGTGTGTGTGTGTGTGCGTGTGTGTGTGTGTGTTGGGAGGTTATATTGTCTGTATTATGGTCTGCATTTCCTTGCAGGCAGTGTTTGTGTTTGTGCTTTGAATACATAGAAGTGTGTCTCAGATGGTCACTCCATCACAGAACTCCAATATGCCAATGTGTGTGTGTGTGTGTGTGTGTGTGTGTGTGTGTGTGTGTGTGTGTGTGTGTGTGTGTGTCAGCAGAGCGCAGGGACTTGTTGCCGGTAACAAACAGGCGATAATGTTGGTAACATTTGTCTCAAACCGTTTTTTTCTTTATAGTTTTTTCTTCGTTTATGTTGCTTTCTTCCTCTTTCTGCTCTTTATTGTCTCGTTTCTTTCATTTCAAATGACTCACTCAGTGTTTTTGTATTCAGCCTTCGACGTTTGATTCCCAGAAACTCTGCAAAGTGACTTCACACACCTCGCTCGTGTTTGCAGCACCAGCCGGTCTCTCTGCCCTCTCAGTGATATTAAGGAGGCTTTGTAGATGTTTTCATTTTGTCCTGTAGTTTTTTGTCCTGTAAGGCATCATCATTTCACATGCCTGTTGTTCTTTTTTTCCTCCAACTCTGTATCGTCGACGGTGATCAGGCCGTCGGCACCGTTCACACAATAATCTGTCGTGTTCCTGATCGAGGAGCTGACGTCTGATGGGACGAGTTGTGTTTAGAATAATTACCCCTCCATCACTGTGATACGTGGTCCAGACATTTCATCTCCTCTCTCTTCGTATTTGCGAGCCGGATCATTTTTATTTCCGGCTGAATAACCTTCTCCTCTTCACAGACACTTTATTACCCTCATCATATCTTTTTGAATTACACCTTATTACCTGTGAGCAGCGTTTCTGATGGTGTGTCTCGTTCAGTGCTGGTGTGTGTTTGTGTGTGTGTGTGTGTGTGTTGGTTGGTTCTGGTAAATTAATCTCCTCTCGTTGTCATTATATCAATCACACGGTGATTAACAAGTCCAATTTATCCCATTTTCTCCCAGTCTCTTTGTCCCCGGTCGGTTGTTTTTTCAGGCGTTTTGTCGCGTAGCTCAAAAACACGTTTTTATATCAAATGTGAAAACCGAAGATTTGAAGAAGAGCAGACGAGCGACACAAAGAAGAAAACAGATGTGCATCCAGAGTTTTGTGGCCACAGTGTCACCTTTACGTACAATTACCTCATTGATTTATATTTCGGCATTGTGACACGATGATGCTGGAAAACTGATGAGTGTGTGTCTACAACTGCAGCTCTGCAGAGGTCACGTTCCTAATCGTTCAGACACTCTGATAGATCTCACAGCGCTGCTCTCCAGCTCGGATGTCGGCCGTGTTATTTTCACAACATGAACCTGTCATCTTGGATTTAGGCACGCTCTGTAGGTCTGTAAGTTCCTGTGACACCGCCGCTGTTATTGATTGGAGGGTTTTCTGGAGCGGTGAGGCGTTGTGACGGGGAGGAAACAGCAGAAAAGTGACTTCATCAGCTTTTATTGCTTCTTATCTTTATTCACACAGCGACATTTCCTCCTCAGGCTTGAATCACAGCGTGTGAAAACATCTGGATGGAAATGTCTCTCTGCATATTAACAACATGCTCTGTGGCTCCACCTGCACATCCTCCCCTTCACACACCTTCTGCACCATCCAGCCGTGGTTCGCTTCAGCTGTCCCTGTGTTTGCAGGTCAGCCCGGTGGGATCTGAACCTTGTTTCCTCCAGGGAGAAGAAAAATACATCAGTCTTTCACTGCCGCTTCTCAACTAACAATCCAGTAAATGACTTTGACTGAACAGCACAGCTGGATGCACAACACAGGCTTTGAGTTACTGGATAAAAATGACAGAAGAATAATCAATATTCCTTCATTAGAAAGATCTGAAATTCCCCCCTGCGAGCGAAAGAGACATAAAATCAATAGGTCGGCTTTGGATTTCTGACATCCGGCTCTGGTTTCTGATTTCTGTCTTGGCAGAATTCTTCATTATGTCCAGTTTCACAACACGCTTTATCCTTTTAAAGACAATTAATGTCCCCAACTTCAACACATCGCACCAGAAAAGGAGTGAAATCTGTTATTTTAAGCCACAAAGTGACTGCAAGTCGACCAGAAACGGACTGATTCAGATACTATTCAACACAACACTGACTAATGTGAACTATTATCACCACATTAGTGTAAATGTATATTCGAATGTTCACACCTGGCAGCACGTTCGTGATCATTCAGGATATTTGAGCCCGTGTGAACCTGAATGTTCAGCTCACCTCCATCCAGCGACTCACTCGACTGGATAATCATTCCTGAACGCTTCGTTGTCTCAGTGGAGAATATTTGAACAGGCTGATAAACCCTCGACGCTTCACCAACTTCCTGCCTCATTTCAAGCTGAAGTGTCAGCCGACATCAGCGTGTGTGTGTGTGTGTGTGTGTGTGTGTGTGTGTGTGTGTGTGTGTGTGTGTGGTTAGCTCTGCTCTGTGTGACGTAAATCTTCTCGTGTCCACAGAAATTGTCTTTTCTGTGTGTGTCGTCTCTAATGGCTTTAGCCTGCAGCGGTGGGTGGATGGCTGGCTGGGTGGAGGGAGGAGAGTGTGTGTGTGTGTGTGTGTGTGTGTGTGTGTGTGTGTGTGTGTGTGTGTGTGTGGGCACTTATTGGTTACAGTGATCCGTGACGAGGATATGACCGATGACGGCTTGAAGAGGAATCGTCTCGAAGTGTGTTTGTTTAAGACGACACGTTCTCCTTCAGCCTGTCGTGTTCCTGTCGTCCTCCATCCTCTGCTCTTCACCTGGCATTTGTCTCGACCACACACACCTACCCACACACGCACACACTCACACACACACCAGTCTCTCTTGTTGAAATATGTGTGTGTTTGTGACCTTCCCCCTCAGTTAACACATCCTAATAAGGTCAGGAGAGAGCAGAGATGGACCGACATGTTTGTCTTTAGCACCACTTAGCCTGGTAACCTCTCTGCACACACACACACACACACACACACACACACACACACACACACACACACACGTAAAGATCTATTAGTCGTCTTCTGCTTCTCACATCTCCTGAGATCGAGGCCATATCATTCGATAAGCTGCGGTTGCGTTTGAAACCAACACAGTCAACTAAACCTGAACCTCGTACATTAATCATCCATCATCCAGCCTTCAGACGTCGAAGGTGAAGCAGAGTTAGTTTATGTTTTTATCATGTCTGATAGTTCACTGGGTCAGACGGGCCTCGACCCAAAGCCTCAATATTCAGTTGAGCTGGGAGTGAGACTCAGCACTGACAGTCTGTGAAAGCTGTTTCCTCAGCACAGATCTGCAGGTTTTCTTCATGTTCACGTCTGCAGAGGTTGCTGGTTGAAGCCCAGTTCAGACAGAGTTGCCGGGGATGTTGCAGCTGGTCTCAGGTCAGCTGATGGAGCTCTCCTCCTCTCACTGTTTCCTTCTGTTGTTCTTCATCCTGACACTCACCTGTTGTTTCTCCTCTCACTCCTCGTGCAGTTTGTTTTTCTCTCACCTGTCTCGATCTTTAACTCCCCCACAGTTTCACATCGCTGCTCCTCCTCCTCCTCCTCCTCCTCCTCCTCCTCCTCCTCCTCCTCCTCCTCCTCCTCTTCCTCCCTCCATCTCTCTCCTGCAGCTGTTTTCTCTCTGAACTCCAGGTTTCTCTCTGCAGTGCAGATTTATCAGCCCACACCCAAAATCTCTCCTCTTCATCCTCCGTCCATCCCTCCATCGCTCCAGCTTCTCCTCTTACAACCTGAGATTGACGCTGGATTTCTGTTGCCTTTTGTTGCCGTCACAGACGAGAAGGAAAAGCAGCAGATCGTCACGTTAAAGAAGCCGGAGACGACGAATGTTTGGTGGAAAAATAATTCAAAGTTTTAATCGATTATCAAAATATACAGAGACCACATTTCTTCTGAGCGACTCATCGACTGATTAGCTAATCGCTGCAGCTGCCACGGTTTATTTGTAGCACCACAGCCGTGTGTGTGTCTGTGTGTGTCTGTGTGTGTGTGTGTGTGTGTGTGTTGTGTAACTTGTTATCTCTTGTATCAGGTTATCTTGTTAATCACTAAATGAGGACAGGCTCCAGTGATCACAGCACACACACACACACACACACACACACAGGCCTGATACATTAAACATATAAAGCAAACACCACGTTTGCTTCTATGTGTGTGTGTGTGTGTGTGTGTGTGTGTGTGTGTGTGTGTGTGTGGGAGCCCCTCGCCTCTTGTTTCAGAAAAGGTGACATCTGATGTAGAGCGTGATTACCTAGGAGCGGAGGTGATGGTGTTTGGGTATTTGATAAGCATGCACACACACACACACACACACACACACACACACACACACACACACACACACACACACACACACACACACACGCACACACACACACACACACGCATGTGCACACACACTTACAAAGACTGCTGCTGCACACAGTAACGAGGGGAGCATTAGCTGGCATGGAGGGGAGGGCAGGCCCATTGTAATTATAGAAGGCGCCTTAGGGTGGGAGATGGATGACTCTCAGTCACACACACACACACACACACACACACACACACACACACACACACACACACACACACGGGATAGAGAGAGACAGGAAGGTCTCTCACTCTGCTTCTCTTGAGTCCAGGTGGAGTTTCCTTCTTTCTTTCTCTCAGTATCGTCTTCCTCCATCCTCTCTTCTGTGTGTGTGTGTGTGTGTGTGTGTGTGTGTGTGTGTGTGTGTGTGTTTGAGACGATCACCTTTAACTCTTACAGATGTTCAGTTCAGCCTCGTCAGGTGACACCATCTCCTCTCATATTTATCGTCTCTAATCTCCGACGTCCCAGCTGCCGTTTTTTAACAGCGCGGCGAATAAAACGATGGAAAACAAAATGAATCCGTCTCAGTGCTTCTGAGGGATCTGAGCTGCTCTCGTGTGCGTTAAGTGAAACGATTAATTTGCACGCAAACACGCTCCGCATGATGTCTGAAGGAGCGTCAGAGAGTTTGTATCTGAGAAGCTCAACTCACAGTTTGACTGCAGATGTTTTAGATTCCTGCGATGATGATCGAAGGTGTTTGTGATCATTTGTAACTCTGTAATATCTCAATTTATTTATTCAACCCATAAACCACGAGGTGTCGCAGTGCTGGTGTCACACCTGCAGACACACACAGAAATCACACACACACAACTCATTATTGCAGAGTTGGATCATGGGATGTGGTTTTGAAGCGTCGTGCTTTAAAAGCCGACATATTACAGCCGTCTTTAATCCGCAGGATGAAAGGTGCGCTGATGAGAGCAGAGCAGCTGATTCCAGCCTGCAGCCTGCAGCAGACGATTACGAGGCTGCTTTTGTCTCTGCTGTACTGTTTTTTTAATCAGCATTCATGTAGTTTTATATGATTTTCATATTTATTGTCTGAGAAATGCGACAGAGAGAAACTGCAGGCAGCACCGAACTTCCTCGTTTGTGATGTTTCATATGTACAAAAGTACAAAACTCTGTTGTTGACTTGTTAAGTTCTCACACAGTTTTGGTTTCGCCTCCATGTTGGGAGTTGAGATGATTGTTTCAGAGGTTTCAGTCCACTGCAGGTCATTCTGCCTCATTTCATTAAGCTTCACAAAAACAGACAACAAAAACAACAAGTTAAACAAAAAAAAGCCAGTAAATATTCACTCGACACCTAATTGATTTCTTAAATGTTTTAAAGAATTCACTGGTGTTGAAATCCTGGATTAAATACTCACATTTGATCATCTGGTAACTCCAGAGATCATCTATAATGTATGAATGTGTGCAGAGAGCTGTTTACATCGACTCCACCTGAAGCTTCACCATCCGGAAATTAGATCTCTGGAGGAATCCGGGCAGCATCGGGGAAGATCGTTTAAGGATTTATCAGCAAACCAGATGCTTCACACTGCGGATTTGACTAAATCTTCACCGTTTTCTGCTCCATGAAGGATTCGTGTGTGTTTAGGTGAGACGTGATCGCAGCTGCTGGAACATAAATCTGCTTCAACATTTCATCTTTTTACGATCAGACTCAGAGACGACGGGAGAGTGAAGGTCGATCAAAACGTTTGGTTAAACACTTCAGCAGACTGTGATGTTAGAAATGATTAAACTCCAAACAATTAAAGGGAATAAATGTGGTGAGGACACAGAAAGCTCCTCTGAACCGCTGGAGGAGGAAACATAACGTGGCAGCAGAGAGACGACCTGCAGAGAGGAAGCAGGAGAGCAGAAATAGCAGGAACGTCCCGAAGCGACGGAGCAGAAAATGTTCTTTAAGTTACGCTCAGTTTCTCTCAAACGGGATCGAACACGACGTCCCGAGGATATAAATTAAACTCTGTCGTGTTTATGTGGTTTTCAAATTACTCTGGAAGTAAAAATAGACATAATAACTTTTACAAAGTTCCATCTGAAGTCTGTGGAGGACGCAGACGTTTAAGGAAACTCAAGGTTGAATGAATCTCTAAGTATTTTTTTTTTTTTTTAAAAAAGCCCAATCAAGTCTGATTGTGGTTGCTGTGGCGCTCAGAGACAAACATGGATGACAGATTCTGGTTCTGCTTAATCAACAGAGGGGAAATTAGTGCGAATTAAGTACGAAAGCAAAACATCTGTCTAAGCGGTGCAGACGGAGCGTGACGGTGACTGAGCCGGTTCCAAAGTGTCCAAACACTCGGGGGGGGGGGGGGGAAACAGCCTCCACCTGTTTTCACGGCGAGAACGCTGAATTTAAAGTCCAGTGTTTGCAGTCGTCTGGCAGCTCGTCTGTGTGTGTGTGTGTGTGTGTGTGTGTGTGTGTGTGTGTGTGTGTGTGTGTGTGTGTTCTAGTGAGACATCAAACTAATTGTGTTTCAGCCTCGGTATTAATCGCGTCGCAGTGAGGCGGCGCTCATTTAATGATGGAACAGAACATGTTCAGTCCTGACACGTCGTTAAAAATCAGACTGTGAAACATTATTTTTTGGCTGTTGTGTTGATAAAAACACACTCGAGGGCACAATGTTTCTCCTTTTCTAATTAATTGTAAATAAAAGACGAAGGAGGTGAAATTAATTTGGATTTATGGAGATTTTTAAAGGTGTGGATGTTGACAGAAAGAGAAGAAAGAAAGTTTAACGGCGTCGATGTGACGATGCTGCTTCTGTCAATAAAGACGTTTATGGTGCTTCTACAGTCTGCAGGAGGAGGCAGAGAGGCGAGACCGATTCAAATCATATTAAAATGTAGAATAGACCACAGAGGAATATATAGAGATAACAAAAACAACAAAGCTGCAAATTAGAAGATGCACATAAAGTGGATTTAACTGCTGCTCTGTGCTCAGAGCGCCACATCGTCCCGTCGCTGCATCGTAACTCAAACAGAAATACAACGGAAGGTTTTAAAAAGAAATGACATGTTTAAGAAGCAGCAGGGTTGACATTCCTACCAAACGTGTCACATCAGACTCACATTATCTGCTTATAAGCTGAAGCTGAGGGGCAGCTTGACTTTACAGTGAGATTTCCAGCTGTTTCTGTGGCACCACATCTGGAAGGCGGACCGTCTCCAGCCGTTTGTGAGTCAACAGAACAGGCGTTTCAAGCCAAACCACGATGCTTTTATGACGAAACCTGACCAGAGCATCAGCACAGCGCTGCGACCAGACACACAAACATGTTTTAACTCCTCTGAGAGCAGAAACTAATAGGTTGTTGTGGTCGTGTGGAGAAATACACTGACTGGCTTTTGCAGAAAAATGAGAATTCAAACTTTAAACTCTCACTTCTCTCTCCGTCTGTTCTCTTCCGCTCCTTCCTGATCTACATTTCCCAGCATGCCCTCTGACAACCTGCGAGAATCTCTCGGGGTGTTGGGTTGTTAACAATCATCGGTGCTCATCCAGAGAGATCCAGCTCGTACTTCAAAGCGCAAAAAAGACATGTTTCATTTTCTCCCCCGTAAAGATAAGAGACGGATCTGAGATGAGATCGTCTCCGGGCGGCGGGAAGCAGCGCGGCAGTCGAGGGATTTGGCATCAGCGCCGTGTTATTATACCTCCCGTCCTCTCCGCCGCGGCGCTGTGTGGCTTTCTAATCTCATCTAATACAGTGTGTTCATTTGAAGTGGGTGATCCATAGATGGACCTGCTGCTTTTATAGACCAATATGTTGCAGAGAACAAATTGTTTTCAGCCCTCCATCGCTCTGTTTCCAGGGCCTCCAACACGGCGTCCATTATTAAAGTACGCTCGGCTGAGCTGGTGTCACGTTCCCAACGTCTTCTGCAGATTACAGCTGAATGTCGAGTAAATGGTTTCCACTGAGCCGCGTCCTCATAATCCATGTTTGTCACGGCACGCAGAGTAATTTATGGATGAGTGTGTGAGGATAAGAGAAGATGGCTCAGTGGAATATGTTGTATGATGCATCATGTTTCCTGAATCATGTCAGAGCGTTAAACCCTGCAGCGTCTTCATAACGCAGCCGAGGGTTCGCTCACTGATTGGAGCTGCTTTTATAACATGACATCTGTCTTCGCCTGGTTTTAAAGGAAATTTGTAAGATTTGGTCGTAATTTTAGTCTCGTTATACAGCTGGAATAAATGTTAGCTGAGTACGTTTCTGTAAAAACAACGGTAAAGTTCAGCCTGGATGTTTCTTCTGATGTAAATTTATGTTTCTTTAGGTTGAATTTTCTTTTTCTCGCTTGTCAAAACGCTGTGCTTATGTCCTGGTGAGGTTGTGGCACAGAAACCACTTGGAAGAAGTCGTAGTTTGGGCTAAAAAATACCTGTTTTGGTCGCCACAAACACAGTTCTGCTTCTGCTATAAGAAATATCCAGTTTTGGTAGCAACAAATACAGATGGAAATGTCCCGCGGTCTCCTTAAAAAAACACTTTCATATTTACTGCCCGAGAAATGCGACAGAGAGAAACTACAGGCGGCACCAAACATTTATCAATCATCAGTAATTCCTGAAATGCAACGAGTGCTAATCGTTTGTGATGTTTTATACGTACAAAACTCTGTTGTTTACTTGTTTTTCACGATGTTTTGATCCTCAGAGGCAAAGTTCTCATTCCGCTGTACATTTTCAGCCACTGCAAACACGGATGAAACTCAGCGGTGTCACAAATGCCTCCACCGTCCCTGTGGCAGCATCGTCGCAGCGTTGTGTGTCTCAGGTTGTGTAGCAGTTTTATATCAACATCTGTTTACTGTTTAATAAGCTACAAAGCCCAAACACACAACCTACTTCTCAAACACCACGTCCCGCCTGCAGCCGCCTGTCTTATAGAATAAATCGAATGTGTTAGATGCGCTGCGCGTCCCGTCAGTCAGACCACGAGTCTGATGTCGGTTCGTCATGATCTCTGAGGGCACTGAGAGCTGCCACGGCTCCATAGATCATGTGTTTGGTAAATGTCAATTATCGCTCTTATCTCCGGGCAGCGAGAAGATGAGTGATGCTGCTGACCTCATGGCCATCGTGTGTGTGTGTGTGTGTGTGCGTGTGTGTGTGTGTAGGTGTTAACGCTGCTTTAATTAGGCCAGCAGGAGTTGATAACGCAGGCGGACACACACAGAGGAGGTGTGGTGAGGGTGGACGGTGAGTGTCAGATGATTTGCAGGCTTCCACTCGCAGTGATGTGCTGACTGAAGCACCGTCGTGGCCAATAATGAGAATTACTTTCCCTCTGACTCGGCCGCTTTGTGCTCTCGGCTGGAAGACAAAGAAAAGAAGTTGTGAGATTAGAGGGATGACGAAGAGGAGGATGAGATATTACTGTTGTCTGAATAACAAACTGAGGCTGAGCTGTGGGACTGAGATGTGATTAAATCTATCGTCTGAGTGGTTTTAGTGTCTGTTGTAATGAGCGACTGCAGCAGCTTCTGTACTTAAACAACAGTTGGTAATGTGAATATTATTGGAAGCCGAACTGAAGTAAGGAATAATTAGATTTCTGTGTATTTTCTTTATTAGAAAACAGTCAGAGTTCAGTCTGTCGGAGGACCTCTGAGTTTCATATTGATTCATCTGCTCTTCTGAACTCAAACCTTCATGACACACAACACGATGTTTGTAGTTTCTGCTGCGAAGAGTCTCTCAATCAGAACAAAACGTAAGATGCAAGAAGCGCGGGATCATGGGAGATGTTGTCTCCGGTTGGCTGGAATGTTCCCAGTAGAGATAAAGTTTTATTAACAGCGTGTTTAGTTTATTTCATCCAACTCTCTCCTACAGGTGACAGGATGAAAACACCAGGTTACCTTGAATAAAAGACACAACTCAACAAAGTATATAACACAGATCTAGTAGCTTCGTAGACGTTAAGATAGAGTTCAGATTGAATAGATGATTAATGTTGTCGTGTAAGTTATTGGGATAAAAAATAAACTGTTTGTTCTCCACTGCTGAGAATCTACAATCCTGATTCCAAAAAAAAAAAAAACACAAACATAATGTGATAATTAGCTGGTTCTTTTTGACAAACATCCATCAATTTAATGTTTGACCTCAACAAAGTCGATGTAGATATAAGTTTGGACGAGAGCAGCAGAAGGACTGTGTCAGCTGTGGAGTGATCCGAAACGTTTAGATTCAACACTTCATCAAACTCTTGATCGTATAAACCAACTTCAGGAATTCAGGACAGCTCGTCGTCAGTGAACGCAGATCGTTTGTCGATATCGATGTCTGCGGCGGTGACGCAGCTCTGTGGGAGGTGTGTTTTATAATTTCCCTGTAATGTGACTTCACGGTCACCTGTTAGATCTCAGCAGGAGCGTTCTGCCTCCATTATCCTCCAGACTCATTATATTCACAACTGTGTACACACACTAGAAAACCACATTTTATTAACCGTCCCTGCTCACATTGGTTTTTACAGATAAGCCATCTGTGAGGACGCCCCCCTCCTCCGTTACAATCAGTCTCACAGCTTCCTAAATACCACCCAAAGACACTGCGCCTACATTAGCATAAATCATGGGAGCGAGCATGTTTGTGTAGAGCAGAAGGGGAGATAGAAGAGACGGATTAAAGGATCAGATTTCAGGGAGCTTTTTGTTGTTCTGTAATCCAAACAGCTTGTAGAACTAAACTGATCCTGGCGTCTGACGGTCGCACTCATCCGACTGTTTCAACGTCTTTTACTCGCAACCTTTCATTTTCACTGTTTACATAATCGTCCTCTGTTATGTCATCGCTTCAGTATCACTGCTTTGTGTTTCCTCTGTTGAGAACATTGTTTAACACTGAAGTTCATGTACACAAAGAAAAAAGGGACACGTCACCTCGTCGGCACAGACGTTTATGTTTATTTCAACGAAACACTTTCATTCTACTTTTATTATACCAGAAAATGTGTTAATTCCTTTGTTTAGTGAACAGACAGTCTGCTTTCTTTTTATAGCTCTACATGTAAATTTCATAGATTATAAATACATGAATAAGAGCCAAAGACCTTGATGCTGATGTAAGGACCCAGATCCAAACACAACAAGGCCGGTAAGAAAACAAAAAGTGAGCGTCCAAAATATAAAATACAAATAAGGCTGCACAAAGTATAAATCAGTAGAAGACAAAAGAAAACACAGCTGCACACAGGAAAAAGACAAAGACAGGAAGTTAAATGTAACACAAAAAATAAAACAGAAAACAGCAAACCAGCCGTTCATCCTATTTTAGAAATGGCATCAAACTAATATCCAAACAGGTGACAGATTAACTAAGTTAATGTGACCAAAATCCTTCAAAAGTAATTTCTTTAACACAATAATTAACGTCCTCTTAAGCTGACAGAACATTTAAATGTCAGCACACAAAATGTTCGAACTCTGAAATCATCCGCACAACATTCACCGCCATCAAACATCATTTGTTTTTTTCCTGAGCAGCTTCTGGTAAATAGAGCATGATTTCCATTTTTTTCTGCCTCGGGGTTTGAACGTCTTCCAGGAGACGTTTTTGTTGCTGCTCTATTTCACCCTCTCGTTTCCCGTCATCCTGCTGGTGATCTGAGGGGGAAAAAAAAACCTCAAAACAATCACATCAACACACAAACTCTCTCTGGTTTGCTCTTTGTTAGATTTTGTAAAAGCTCTGGACTGACTGGAAGCACGAGATGAGATCTATTAACCCGTTCATTAATAATCCAAGCTGTAGATCTGAAGCTAAAAATAGGAGGTCGGCAGGATGCGAGCAGCGGTCTGTGGTGAGCAGACCTTCTTCTTCTCTCACAGTGTCGGGATGTTCCTCATTATCTGCCTCCATCTCCCCAACACTCCTGGTTTCTAATGCGCCTCCACCCTCTCATCTGTGCATGTGGTCTCAGCGTGGACGGGCTGATGTAACCAGTATGTCCGTCTCCTCTCTCCCATAACCGTCCTCATCTTCTTTCCTCCCCCTCAGCATCTTTTCCTCCGTGTTTCCTCAGCAGCAGCTTCCTTTTATCTCCTCCGTCTGAAAGAGAAATCCAGCGTTCCCCCCCTGAAATGATTTCCAACTCCGTCTTTTTATAAATAGGATAAGCCGTCGCATCTCTTTCATCTGGAAAAAGAGGTGAAGCAGGTTTTTTTTTCACATGGTTTTCATGGTTGTCAGATAACGTAACGCCTCCTGATTCCCTCTTTTCCTTCTTTCATCAGCTGCGCTGAGGTTTGTTTTTTTCCAGGATTGGCAATAAAACTTAAACTGCCAATAAATCCTGGACCGCCTCCTTATTTACCTTTCCTCCTTCACTCTCAGTCGACTTCCCTCCACCTGTCCATCATAAACGACGGGCTCTCTCCACACCGAACACATCCCAGCTCATGGCCTGAAACTTATATTTAATTCATGACACCTCGTGGGATTCGAGCTGAATCCTTGAGCTGCTCTGCAAAGACGTTTTCACTCATGAAGTTAAACCCTCGGAGCTAAATGTCGTGATTGTAGTGACTGTTTGTATTCTGAACCTCACCGGCTGATTATTTTTCATTTGGTTGGTTTGAAATTCAAAACATCCGAGAAACACAAAGGAGTTCATTGAATCAGCGGCAGGATGTTTGTCAGTGATCAGATGAAGAACTGTGAGTCATTTTCACCCAACGAAGAATCTTTCGTTTTCAAAAATATCAGCTGGTTTTTACTTTTTCTGCAACCGAATGTTGATTCTGTGTCGAATGAATGTAGTTTTATTACATCGATACAGAAACACAAGTTACTTGGTCCTGCAGGCGGAATAACAGTGTGGCTGTAAAATCACAATCAGTGGTTCGTTTACAGGAGATCAGGAGAGATTATCTTTGATACCTATTGAGCCTGTTTTTCATTAGCACCAGGAAATTACAGCTTCCATCTTCTTCCTCATCTTCCTCCTCCTCCTCTTCTTCTACCAACGTCCCCTCCATGTAAAACCCCAGATGTGGCCACTGTGGGTCAAACCACTGTTAGACTCAAACATCTTTCCTGGCAGAACAGAAACTGTCAGTCTTCAGACATCGTGGCCACTTTCCTGGTTTTGTTGCAGTGAAGGATTTAACCTGAAGTCATCACGTTCATCTTTTGACAGCGAGCAGCCGTCGTGGTGACGGGAAGGAGTTTCGCATTTCAAACAGCTTTCCAAGGTCACAATGCACAAACTGTACATGTGGAGCAATACTGACAGAAGAAGAAGAAGAAGAAGAAGAAGAAGAAGATTACTTTGGCTTTTTATATCTAGATGGAAAAAACACCCTCGTGTGATCAGTCAGCCCTTTGAAACCTGTAGCATTATGGTCATCGCCATCATTTTCAGGAAGTGACCATATTTGGACAAGAGGGTGGAGTCGCGAGTGTTCAATCACAGGGTAGCCACGCCCCAAAGCTTCATTTTCATTCAAGTCAATTTCTCATAAGCTTTCATACAATCAGACTCATTTTTGCAACCAGTGGAGTCGCCCCCTGCTGGCCGTCAGCGTTAAAGCTCTTCTGGCTTCCGTCCTGAACTTTGTGCAAACTAAACTAAACCTCTCATCTGATGATTCAGCACGAACAGAATCCAAACAGAATGTGTAACGAGTCCGTTCGTCTGCAGCCGTGAGCTCGTGTTTACAGCCGACCCGCGCAGATAAAAGATCGTAGGGATGAAGAAGTACAAGTGAGATACGAACAGCCGAGTGAACCGAACGTGGTCTCCACCTTCAGACTCTCCTCAGCTGTGAACTCTGAGCGCACTAAATAATTCAGCGTCGAGGTTTGGAGCTCACAGAAGAAGCTTCGGCTCAGAGGAGCTGCCGGGTGTTCCAGTGTTCGTCTCTGTGTTTGTATCGTGATCGAAGCTAACGACAACATGATCAGTTATATATCGATTCAGTGATATATTCGTCTGCACAGATTAGATTTAAGACTGAGCATGAAAACATCTGTAACATCTGCAACTGCAAATGTTACTTATTGCACGTTGAAGCGATGAAGTGAATCAGATCGGAGCCGTTTGTGACGCTGCTGCGGTTCGAGTCCCGAGGAACGAGCGGCCGGACCGACGGATCTCTGCAGGACTGAGCTGCTTGTGAGCTAAAACGCTGCCGACTGTGTGTGTTTGAGTCGCTGCAGCTGCTGAAAACCAGAAAAACAAACAGCAGCACACACAGAACACACCAACACACCCCACCCACACACACACACACACACACACACATGCAAATTAACTAACACACACAAACACACAGCATGTATACAGAAGCCACAGAGAAACAGAGGAGGTGACAGATTAGTGTGGGAGAGGAAGTAGTGGGTGTAAATTATTCAGGAGTGTGTGAGAGAGGAAGCGAAGGAGGGAGGGAGATAATTTTTCAGTCTTTCCCTCAGAAAGACGAGAAATTACAGTTTAGAGTGCAGGACACTTAAAGGGATAGTTCGTGTTTTTTCGTGCCTTTCTTTTGGGACTACATTTTCTCAACCGTAGAACCTGCGTGTCCCTACGCATAAGTGCAACTGGGCATCAGCTGATCTGCGAGCGGCGAAATACAGCGTGAGGCCCAGCTGCTGGACGAGAGGATTACTTTTGATAAAAACGAAACTTAACAGACCGTAGATCCTCCGTATTCATACGCATTAGCGTAACTGCGTAGGGATACGGAGGTTTTTACGCTGATCGGTGATTACGGTAGGGAACAGATCAACTATAGATATGTCTGTTTCTGTTCATACGTCAATCTATCGATCTATAATCAATCTGCTCATTCGTCTTCACACCCATCAGTCCGTCACTCAGCAGATCCACAAACAGTCCAACAAACTTTCATTAGATTAGAAAAGATTCGCGGCATCATCCCGTCTGTAGCGTCTCTGCCTTCACCAGCTTCTCCTGACGAGAGTTCACTTCAGATTCACTCGACGCTTCGATGGAAACACAACCAGAAGTGTTTGTTGTTCCTCCTGCATGTATCCACGCTCTTCATCTCATCGTTACGATTTTATACCTTCATCTGCATCATCGCTCGTGTGTGCAGATACGACGTGAGTCCCACCTGAACATCCTCTCTGACTGACTCTCTCTCTCTCTCTCTGTCTCGTCTTTACTCATCTTCCCTCCTCTCTTCACCTCCTGTTTCTCTCTTTCCTCTCTGGAATATCCTTCGCATGGTTAATTCTGTCTTTGACAGCGAGCAGCGATGTGAGCAGAGCAGAGTGGAGGCAGGAGGCATGTACCTGCCCTTTTAGCCCGGCTCCCTCTGTGATCCTCTTCCTCCTCCTCTTCCTCCTCCTCCTCCTCACCTCTTCAATTATTTGTCAATGCACAGAAAGAAGAGAGACGTGCAGAGAAAAGATGTGATGTTGGACGTCCGTCAGTCTCTTTAATCAAAACGTGACCAGACGACTTGAATGAAATGGACGGTCAGGAGGTCGATAAACTTCTCGTGGGCTCGACTGTCAGATAAAATTAATATCAGTGATGATGAAGTTGTTTATCTGAAACGCTGGACAGGAACTTTGATCGAAGCTCATCCAGAGAGATTCATCAACCATCAGAATCAGAACAAACATGTTCGTTCTGTCGACCAACGAAGGAAATAAAATCAAGGTTCGTCCACTTCAAGTGGCTGGTTTTGTTTTTCAGACTGATATTCTAAATGTCTGACAACAATTTGGATCCCAGCAGATATGAACATTTGTCTTTAACCAGAACTCTCCAAAGGCTCCAGGCTCCACCTGCAGAAACAGTCGTTTTATCCACATTTTATTCACACTGGACAGAAAAAACAAAATAAACCAAACAAAACCATCTTGTTTCGTCTTCCCACTGTTCCAACAGCCACCAGACTAAACCTTTAATTCATGGCGTCAGTGGAAAGATGAACTAAAACAGTTTTGGTGAGTTTTATTTTCTTTTGGAATGACATTAGTTTAACAATGATAAAATGACTGTTTCTGCAGATGGAGTCTGGTGGTTTCAGCGAGCAGTCTCTCTCCGGTTAAATAAAAAAGATCTTATCCTTCAGTAAAAAGGTTTTTATCTCAGTGGGGATGCTGTCGGTGATGCTGTCATGCCTGTCGACTGCAGCTCTCTGCCTCAACACTGCTTCCAATTTATCCGTTTACTCCAACACCTCCGATAGAAAGTCTTCAGTGGACTGTGAGGCGGCGAGTCGGGGGGGAAAATAACGGTGCAGCGCCGGTGACAACACACACATTCATGCGGACATGATGAAATTGGATCAGTGTCAAGAGCAGAGAGAGGTCCAATTGGCAGCGGTGAATTAATTGACGGGAAAATAGATGGAAGAGGACAAGAGGTCGAATAGCTGGAATGATAAAGAGCGAGAGAGAACGAGAGAACGAGAGAACGAGGGAGAAACCGGTCAGCACAACAACGGACTGATGGAGTGTGATTGGTAGAGAGAGAACGAGGGAGAAAGTACATAACGCTGTAATAACAGAGAAATGTCCCATGAATGCATAAACACCAGACAATTAGCAGGCGGAGACAATAATGAGGCTGATGGGAGTTGAACACAATTAGGAAAAAGAGAACAGAGAAGTTCCCTCACAGTCTTCCAGCGTAGCGTGGCGTCCTCAGTCACGACTAACAAGTGAGCTATTGAGTGCAGGATGATGTCACGAGCAGCTTTGATGTGATTCAGATTAGTGGAGTTCAGCTCTGAAGTCTGAAAGCCAAACATCCAGTTTCCACCACAGAAAACAGGTCGAACCCCTCGACCGGGAGGCGAGGTGAAGGTGACGCCTCGTCTCTACAGCAGAGACAGAGAGAATCTGATTGGTCAGTTGTGAAACTGACAGGTGACTAAAATTTGTTCAGGTGTACACACAATATACCACCACGCCACCCTGACGGCCCTGCTCACACCTGATGTAAAGCGGTCACCCGTTCCACCAGACTCCCTTCGCAAATCACACGATTTTGAGAGTCGTTGCCTAAAAAGAAACTTAACAAAACTTTATGAAACAACTGAACGTCAAATTCTAAATCATTCAGGCCTCATTGTACATCCGGCATTAGATTCAAAACATTAAGCTGTTTCTTTCCATGTGAAAAGTGTCGACAGTGCATGTTACCTGTCAGCTGTTCGTGGCTAATTCATGAAACAAGTAGAAACCAGTAAAGCTGCGTCTTCGTCACCCCTGGTTTTATTTCAGAGAAACGTTAAAAACTTTGTGAAATTATTTGGGCGTTCTGGTGAATCCGGTAAATGTTCTCCATGAGGTTCTTTTGTTCTTTGTATGAACAACATTGTGTCTGTGTGTCCTGGTGACGCACCGGGAGCTGCCGCTTGTGTTCACTCAGGATGGATGTTATCAGCAGAAAAGCAGTCCAACCTTCCATCTGTCCTGCTGCCAACTCTCAGTCCTCAACAGCAGCATCCTCAGATCATGAGTGCTGCTCTTTAGCTCCAAAACTCTTTAAAAATCGCTGCATTGCACTGATTGGATTGATATTTACGTAAGGTACGGTGAGACCGGGGGATTTTCTGGCACAGGTCTGTTTGGTTTCTGGAGAGTCGCAGATTTGGGAATGTGTCTTCGTCGTCGACGGGGGAAAACTTGTTCAGTTAATTAGAGCTGCAAGAGTTTATGTAGATGAAACCGCGGTTTGCATTGTAGTCTCAGGGAGGGAAGCCGCCGGGGAAATAACAAAACAGATTTCGAGTTATTTGGAGTCAAGTCATTTCTTAAATACACTGAAGACATCAAAGCTTTTCACATCGTAATGATTCTGGTTACAGGAAGTTATTTAACCGCGTTTGGATCGTTCAGTTTGAACAGATCGTGCAGGTCAACAGGAACAGAGAGAAACTTCTAACCTGCAGTGTTGTTTCACTGGAATTTTAATTACCTGTTGAAAGTCTCGCACCTTTTTATTTTGTCTGTAGTCATCTAGTTAATTAAACCCAAAATAAATCAGCAGGCCTCACATTTCCTCCGACTTCTCTGCAGAAACGACTAACAAAGGATCGCCTCGGAACATGTTCTGCTCCTGTGAGGAGAGAGAATTTGTAAATGCTCAGAAATAATCTTTTTAGGAGACCAGAGTGCTGCTCAGAATGCAAATAGATGGAGGAAGTCGGAAATCTGTAAGTCGGGCCTGAGGCTCCGACCGAGGGGCCACACTGCACTCTGCTGAAGAGAAGCTGACTGTTTTAAAAATGCCAAAATACGACCAAGGCTTTGTTTGTGAATGTACCCGAGTCAAACCTTTGTGTAAAAGCATAATTACGAAGAAAGACGCGCTTTTAAGATTTACCGTACTTTTCGGGGTACGGGCACTTTTACAATCGCATTAAAATCTGTATTTTTAAAACATTAAGAAGTCTCGACACAACATGAAACTCTGCTGGTAGCATCACCAGGGTCTCTACACATGAACACCAGCACTGAGAACATTGTTTGTGTGCACAGAGTTACTAAAAAGAAAGTTTTTGAACAACTCACGTTAGCAGTAGCTTGTTCCACTCGCCGCCGTCCTGCCAGCGGAGAAGAGTCGATCTCAGTTAAGGTGGAACGCTCCTGAAGCTTAGTTTCATATAAATACACAGATAATTTGTTGTTTTGTCGTTAGTGAAAAACAACATTGACCTTGAAGTTGAAAAAGGAGCCTCATAAAAGAAACAATACTAACATCAAAAGCCGGAAAAGTCACGTTTTGCTACATGTCATGAAAGCACGCAGACGTACACAGATATGTAGGTGATATTTCCACGGCAGAGATCGTGTCGGCTCGTGTGCTAATGAGCAGTGCAGCAGAGCTCAGAGCTCTGCAGGGGTGAGCTGCTCTGTTCTGCTGGGATGCTTCGGGTCGGGTCGGGGAGGAGATAAAAGAAAAGTTAAATCTAAAAAGTGCTGAAGATCTGCTCCTTTGTTTGCCTTCACGCAGCTGCACTGTCTCTGATTATGAGCACGGATCAACACATTCACACGTTGAAGCTGCCCAGCAACAGTCTGAACTCAGGAGGGACGAGAGCGTCGTGTCAGAGGGACGAGCTCTAGTTTCTCTCACAGCTGAGACTAACAGCGCCTTCGTCTTTGTGTTTGACTCTGGTGTCGGTCGGTGTTCAGGTTCTGTTGGACTGTCACATGTACACTTGTGGTTCAGTTGTAGCCTGCAGGAGTCAGAAACGGGGTCCTTGAAGGATTTTAAATGGGTCTCGAAATGAGGTACAATTTATTTTCAGCCACATGAGCAGCATCAGCGCCGATGTGTCACCATCACTGGATGGATCGTAGTGAACACGGTGATGTTCCCTGGAGGTGAAGAGCTTCTGGTGACCACAGACCTTTTCATCTCAGGGCAGGAGTGGAAATGGTGCAATGAAAAAAACAGATTAGGTCAAAGTTTGTCACAGGCGTTTCCCATAGTTCCCATCTTCACCTACATGCTTGTACTGATTAGTTTGGGAGGAGAGAAAATGAACTGAAGAGACTGAATTTCTATCTTTTGTTGTTGAAGGATCACTGAAGGGTTGTTTTTTTTCTCTTGGACTTGCTGAACTCTGCAAAAATCCACCAGGATGAAGTCGACCTGTTGTGTAAGGAAGAATATGAACATGTAAATGTTTGTCGGGTTTAAAACCAATGATCTGCTGATCTTTACAGATCCAGTTTGTAGAGAAGAACTGACGACGTGGATCAACGTGACACTCGTACCTCTGTGTTCGTAACCTGGATGATATTTTGGAGGCAGCTGCTGACTCCAAATGTGAAGTTCAGCACCAAATACCTGGTGGCTTTCCCATGAGCCTCAGCTGTACTTTGTGTTAGCATATAGCACTATGCTAACGTGTTGAAATCAGATGGTGAACGTGGTGCACAACCACTATAAATGAACTTCTTCCTGTCAAACTTCGCAGTGGCTGGTTTCTCCTCAACAAGTCAAGTTGTGTGATTCTGTCCAAAGTCACAAGAGAAATCAGAGTCTGCTGTTTGATTCACGTCCATCTGGGACGTTTGACTCGGTAACTGCAGAATTGAGCAGCGAGCTGCCGGCTTGACGTCAGACGCCTGCAGCTCTGTGTCTGAGTGGATGAGCTGCAGTGTTCGTCTCTCTGCAGGTGTGACACTTTCAGTTTACCTTGTGTACAAACTGCTTCTCTCCTCTGGTGAGTGAAGGTCTCGATCTGCAGCGTATCTAGTTTAAAGTCATTTCTCTAGCGGCTTAAATCTCGACCTCTTCGCTCTCTGCGAACTCGCTCTCATCGCTTGATGTCAGCTGAAGTCGGTGCTGTTGACATTTGGCACCTCTGGGTCAGTGCCGGGTCACAGCGACTGATGCGGCACGAGGAAACTCACAGAGTCTCCAGCCAATGAGACTGTCGGGAGGAAATAAATGGAAAGCATCACGGCGTCGATTCTAACTGTGAGAGCAGCTTCATTTCTCTGCCCGGCTCCGTCCTCTCACCCTGCAGCCTCACGATTATTCAATACACGCTGCATGTATGAAGCCGTCTATTCCTCGCCTGCCTGTCTAAACGTCCGCAGTTTGAAGTGATCGCATTGCTCCTTCATCTAGTTTACACGACGCAGCGATGCATCTATCCACAGCTCTGCTGCAAGGATTTGCATTTTAATAAAGACATTCAGATGTGAGATGAAAATGCAGGAAAAGGTTTGAAAGTCTCTCTAACACCGGACGTGTTGTTGATTGAAAGTGGATCTCTGTTAGCGAGAACATTCTGCTGTCACTTATAAAAACCAATTTGAGAGAACAAGTAAATCAACACTCGTCGCCTCCATCACGCAGCTCTGCCTCCGTGTTTGTGCACATTCAGGTGGAGGTGTTGGGCGTCCTGGGTCGTGTTGCTGTCGAGGGGCAGGATGCAGTGTTGGAGCTACACGGCTCGAGGAGGTTTTTCAGATGAGCACTTTAAAGGTTCTGTTGTGTCTCAGTTCAGGGTCTGCGTCCTCTGAAGGACTCGGCCTCTGAGGTCTGTGAAGGCAAGTCCTTCAGAGAGACAGACTTGTTAACCTGCTCAGCCGTTGTTAAATGTGATGGTCTGTCCTTTGGAACATTTCCTGGTTGCATCACCAGATGTTTTACCCTTACGTCACGATTTCTGCCACCCAGGCCCGCGAAACTGACGATCTACAACAGGCGATGTCGCCATTTTCTCTCTTTCTTTCTTATTTTTCTGGCGCCCAAAGAATCTTGGGATATGTGAGGCCACGAAGGATCGTAGCGGTGCGTCCTCCAGAAACAAGGAGAAGAAGGAGCATCTGGAGGAGCGTTCTGATTGGGTCAGCCGTCACTCGGCGTTGTGGCTCCTGAAATGTCACTAAAATCTTGTTTCCATAAACAGCAGTGATGACGACTGATGACGTATGAGGGTCGTAAAGGGTCGTCTCATTTCGTTGGGGAGCTCTCGCCCCCTCCGTCTTGTAACTCTGTCCTGAGGGGCGATGAAGCGCTCGAAAACAGGGAGTTGGAGTAAAAACTGGAAACAGGATTGAGCGTCTGAACTGCAGATATCTCAGAGGATTGTTTGGGGAATAAGAGCAAAAGTCTTTAATGCAGATTTATTGTATTTATTCGCCTCGTCTGCACTCTTCTGATTACATTTAAATCACTGCCAGACATTTTGAAATAGCAGCAAATGCATTTAAACCAAAAGGCTTCGTCACATTAACATCAACAGACCCTTAAAGCTTTTCTTCAGTGTGTTTGCAGCCACAGCTACAATTTCAACACTAATGTTAATGTATTAATGTGATCGTCGGGGCCGACTCACTGCTCTTTGTTCGCTGCCGACACACAGAAGATGTTAAATCTCCTGACGAGCAGCTGCGTGAGAAGCAAAGCGGTGCTGAAAGTTGACCTGACGCTGCACCGCAGGAACAAACTGCCGAGGCTGCAGCTATTTCTAATTAGCAAATGAGTGACCTTCTGTGTAGTGTAGCGCGCTGCAGAGAGGCCGTGATAGCATCAGTGAGAGAGCATTACTTCTCACCCACTGGATTTCATTTAATTAAGTTTCTTTATTTCACTTATTGCTTTAAGCTACTAAAGCAGCGGAGGTAAAACGTCTTGAGGTGAAGAAGCAGGTATTAAAATGAGATGATTAAATGTGAGATGAGGTCGATGTGCTGCTTCTGCCAGTGACCAGTGTGTGTTAATACAAGGATGTATTTTAAAGGAGAAGTTTGACATTTTTCAGTGTTCTTGCAGAGTCAGATTAGAAGATTGATTCGCTCATGTCTGTACAATCAACATGAAGCCAAGACTGGAAACATCTGGCTCCAAAATCCACCGATCAGCACCTCCCGAGGCCTCTGCTGATTGTCTGGTAACACACAGCAAATTGTCATTTTTACACATTCTGTACAAGCGAGACACAACGTGTTGATGAATGAGCCTCCCAGATGCTGATCGTCACGTTATTCTCTGTTTACTGTCTTTAAGCTAAGCTAAGTTAGCCTGACGTGTGAGAAATCAATATTCCAGCTCACACCTGCATCCGATTGTGCTGATTTATTAAGAATTTACATGACAAAAACAACAAAGACAGAGCGACGTGTTTCCCATGTTGATTCATTACAGTCACTGTGTGCTTGTTAATAAACAGGGTGCATCAGATCCTGGTGTGTGCTGGAATATTGATTTGTTTTTTTGGTCCCTTGTTGGTTCAACCTGCAACAGCTGGACCAGGAGAGAAGCACCGCTGAGCACGAGGTGTCTTTATTCAGCTTTTCCCTCAAAGGAAACATGTTCTGCTCATTTACATGTTCATGATTTTACTTTGTGTTACTACTAGAACAGGTTTACAGGCTTAAATGTTAAAAAAAAAAAAAAAACACATCAGTTTTCAGTTTGTCCAGTGCAGCAGCTCTGTTTTAGCTCCCGTCTCTTTAAGGCCCCGCCTCCTGAATACCAAGCCTGCTCTGATTGGTCAGCTCACACACACCTGAGCCAGCACTGCTAACAACAACAGAGCCGCTGTGCTACATCAATTCTTACGTGTCAAAGTAGCTAAGAGGCATAAATGATGCTGATGCGTGACTCTGCTGACTACTGACGAGGTGTTTTTCTGTTGGTGTGGACATTTTTTACTTGAGACGTCTTTTACATGGACAACAAACTTGGAGCAATGTAGCATTTTCAGATTGAGACGTGCAGGTGTTATTCCTGGTTTAGGAGCATTTGGACTCCGACATGTTTACAGCACACAGTCAGCTCTGTGCATCGTCAGTACGCCGATCGACAGTGTGCAAACCTGCACAAACAGAAAGTTCACGTCTGGTCAGAAGGAGACGCAAACCTACTTTTAAATATCACCAAAGACTCAACAGGTTTTTGGATACATAAATCGCCACGCTGGCCTCTTCAAGAAGGTTGTTGAACAAATGAAAGATGGAGGCTTCGTACCGTCGACCACGTCTGCCACCAGCAGGAAAAAGTTCAACTCTTTGCGACATGATCTCAGGATGTAAACTCCCCCCGAGCGCTTAAATAAGAAGTGTGTGATTGTGTTTGTACGGCTGCATGTAAACAGAAATATTACTGGATCAACATTTTCATTTGTGTCAACATGTTAGTCTGAATACTGTGAAAACACAGGACATTGTGTGCATGTGAATGTTGTCTGGTGGTTGTTGAAAGGCATTCTGGGAAATGATAATGACTGACAAAAGACAAAGACGCCGCGTCAGAGCAGATTCGGTTTGTGTTACCCAACAAAGGAAACCTGGAGGCGTGAAAACAAAAGGTTCACAAACTTTGAGGCTGTCGGTTTGAATCCCAGACTCGCTCGCCTGCAGAGAGAAGGCGGTTTCCACAACAGCTCCATCGTAATGACATTTATTTAGCGGTGATGCAGATTGTTCACGGTGAAGTGTGGAGAGAAGAAATCATTTTCTGCAGGAGATTGCTTCACTCTCTCACTGATGGGCTCTCGTCCCTCGTGTCGCCACGCTCTCTGCAATCACACACGAATAAATCATCCGACACAGCAGCATCCCTCAGCCCAAGTTACTGAAATATGATATATCATTTTCTTTAGGGACACGTGGGGCCTTGTTGCCACGGTGACCAACGTTCAGACGGATTGGAAAATGAGGTTTTTTGTTGTTTTTTTTTTACAGTTTTTGTCCTTGAAGAAAATACCGTGCTGCCTGTGCTGCAGACGACCTGGACGGAGTAAAAATGAAGCTTATTTTCGGTGCCGTTCATCGATGTGGTTTTCAACATGTTGTCTGACTCGACCTTTAGAATTAACTGTGAGACGAGTCGGAGGGAGACACCGAGATAAAAAAGAAAAGGCAGCGACTGAACAACGCCGGAGAGCTGACGCGGTGCATAAAGGACCGGAGCTGCGCAGGGTAAAAGAGCACGGCGATTAGAGAAAAGGCTCGGGACAGGAGATTATTTGCTGGTGAACTTTGCTGTTGATGAATGTCTCCGTAACGAACGTGTTGGCATCAACCTTTAACTGAGACAACGAGGAGGAGAGGACGGGGAGAGAAACCCTGATGGCTGTTAGAGTGTCGCAGACGAGGTTACAGCACCTCAACACACACCTGAGGACTGTGGAGGTTACACACACACGAACACACACACACACACACACACACACAAACCTTTAAAGGGACAGTTGACCCAAAAAAGACATTTCCACTTCATCACGTTGTTCGTCATGCAGGAAATTTACACGATTGTGTTCAAATCGATCTAAACTAACAAATAAAAAATATCACAGCAAGAACATTATTTTTTTTGCATCAGGAAGCTAATGCTAATGCATACATCACATTACAGGCAGGTGATGACATCATTATGTGACTTGTAAAGCAACGAGGTGACGACGCCGGGTTTAGCGTATTTTCTAGTTGTTGGCTGTTTGAAATTTCTTGACGACATCATAATAAGCAACAACACCAGTGTAGGAACCAGCAAATCATCTTTACTGCAGGTTCGAGGGGTTAACAGGAAATGTTGGCTGTAGCTGCTGAGCTAATAGTGTTAGCATGCAGCTCAACCACCAGCAACAACAGCAACACTGTTTATCTGCTGTTCTGCACGTTTCCATCAAATCACACAAGAGCTTCAGGAAGATGTTTGAATCTCAGACGGGATCTGAATCCTCCTGTCAGCTCACGCCTGCAGAATACAGAAGATAAGTCACGTGTAGGTAAATAGTGTGTGTGCTCGTGTGTGTGCGGTGTGTTTGTTACGGTCACGCCGCCTCCTCGATCCGCTGACTCGTATCAGATGAGTTAACCTCGCAGCAGCAGGTCATCTGTACGTCCATCTCCGAGCAGCCGTCAGATAAAGAGCTATTGACGGAGCGAAGCGAGCCTCCATCGACCTGTTAATGGAGGCCACCACCTTCTGAAGGAGGACGGAGGACTTTAAATCTCTAATGTTTCCCCAAACCAGAGGCTGGATGCTCCGATTCTGCAGACGGAATACATTAAATGCTGCGCAGGAATGTTTTCCATCACACGCGGCCCTCAGTATCTCATAATCCTCCCCTCATTAGCTGTTTAATGGAGGATTACACCGGTCACGTCTGCCAACAGTTAGATTTCAGAGTACGGGAGGTTTTCCGACAGGCGGCTGAGGGTCGAACAGCGTCAGGAGGAAACCAGTCTTACCCTCGTATTTCAACAAGCGCTGATGTGATGCTGGCTGGCACTTGAATCCCTCGTGGTTGTTGGGTTGCCAAAGATTACATGTAGTGTTCAGATTGTGTTAACGTCAAACCTGCCACGCAAATTATGGGCGTCTCTGCAGGTTGATAAATATCATAAGACGACGGTGAGAGTCCAGATGTATCGGACCTGCTGAAGGACGTCAGCTTGTTTTCATATTGTTGCTGAAAACAGTCACAGGACTCATCTTACTCATCTTCTTTCATTTAGCTGCATTTTGTCGGCTTTCTGGTGATGAACTTGGAAACGTTTTACTTCATGATGTGTTGAGCAGCACCTGAATGCAACACTAGTTACAACAGGAGACTTTCTACAAATCCTTAAAAACTCTTGAGGTCTCAGTCGCCACAGACGTTTGGTTTAATTTAATTTATCCAGTTTTATCCCTCTGAGTCTTTTCTTCTGTGTCACAGTTTCTGATGTGTGTCATTTTTAAACCTACCACTGAACCTAAAACCGTCTCAGTTCAGGGTCTGAAGACTTATTACGTCACAACGCTGCACAAAGTCTGTCCCAGTCTGAAGGCTCCTCCAGATGCTCCTTCTTCTCCCTGTTTCTGGAGGATGCACCACCACAATCCTTCATGGCCTCACATATCCCAAGATTCTCTGTGCGCCTGAAAAATAAGAAAGAAAGACGTGATGTGAGGGTAAAACATCTGGTGACACAACCAGGAAATGCTCCAAAGGACAGACCGACACATTTAACAACGGCTGACGAGGTTGAGTCCTTCAGAGGACGCAGACCCTGAACTGAGACACAGCAACAGTCTAACAACCATAATAACACCTTACAGTCCCTGTAATGCATGAAGAAGAGAAATCAGTCTTAAATTTAGTTAAAAATGATCTTTAAAGTTCATAATATTAAATTAAGGTGTAGAAAATCTTCTAAAACTCGACTGCACAGCGGCGGAGAAACGGTTTGTGAGGCAGTAAAACATTCGTGCAGGTTTATCGGCTCCTACAGGCAGAATTTCCTCTCAGGTTAGAAACGTTTAATGTGTCTGCGGTCAGAGAGTAAAACCTCTGTTATAATCTGCAGCCGATGACTCACCGATACATTTGTAATAAAAAGCTCATATCGGCCTCGTTCATCACACGTCTTCCTCACCCTGCTGCTCCTCATCATCCGTCCTCCGTCACCACGTGACCGGCTGGTGGAAAACAACCTCACACACTTTATTTTGTGTGTTTTTGTGTTTGTGCTCGTTATCCGTCTCTCAGGACAATTGCTCACATAATTAACTGTCATCTATACAAATGAGACGTGATCACTGATGCGTGTCCTCCTCTCTCTCTTTCTCTTTCTCTCTCTCTTCTCTCGGTCGTACTATCTTTGACACTCTCCTTCAGTTTTCTCACTTTCTCTCTTCCTGCCATCTGTGTCCTCGTCCTCTCGCTCTGAGCTCATGTGGGACGTGGTTCTCCATATTCATGCTGGAGGTTTTGTTTTGCTTCCTCATGTGTGCCTGTGGGAGTTTGCAGGCAGTTTTTTGAAGATGCTTTCAGGCATTGTTGCCTCTGTGAAATGTTTAGAGCAGCATGGAAAGTGAAAGCCTCTCATCTGTTAACCTCTCTCTGTCTGTGTCTGCAGTCTGCCGGTGAGTAGGAGCTCTATGTGGATCAAGAGTTAAAGAAGGAGCACCTGAGACTCGTGGTGAGTGGCGGCTCTCCTTCTCCTGCCTCTCTTTCTTTTGTCCGGTCATATTTCTGTCTCCTGGGAGTCGATTCAGCCAGCGAGAGCAAACAGGGTGAGAGGAGGTGCAGCATCTGTCCTGGGTGCAGATTGTGTAATCCTCAGCTCACATCCACCTCCAGCATGTCACACCGTCACACCGCCGTCTGCAGATTAGTCTCCTGCGCTGGTTCTGGCCCAAGACGGATCATGTGTTTCACATTTACACACCGAGTTGTGACGCATCAGTGTGTCGTTCAAATCGACTTCACTTGACGGCAGCATGTGTCTAAGATGTCTTGGGCTTCATGAGTCCGATACAGGAAACATGAGACTCCCTAAAAACTTCCTGCCCTCTTCCACCAAAGTGAACCGTGTGCTGGTTCTGGGCTGGTGCCAACCTTACCAAGGTGGTTCAGGTGCTGGTTCGGAGCCAGTGCCTCCTCTGGCACCAGTTCTTTGTGGCACCACTTTGCTGGTCTAAGGACGCGGGTCACAAACTCTTCACTCACCAGCTTTCCAAACGTTGTCCAGCAGAAAACGACTTCTCACAAAATCATACAAACGGTCTCAGAAAGCAGAGCGTCACTTTACCTGCGCGGAGACGTGAGGAAGGTCACAAATTAAAGAAAAAGTTCACAGGCTTCGCTGAAACGTGCGCAGCGCACGTTTCAGGGGGAAGTTTGAAGCTCTTTGAATCTCCTCATAAGTCTCAGTTCTACGGTATGAAGAGCCGCACACAGCATGAATTAACTTCCGTGTGTGAACAAGAGACAGTCTGATGGATCTAGCGACACACACACACACACACACACACACACACACACACACACACACACACACACACACACACCCGCAGACCTTCAGCTGTTTTTGCAGATGAGATCATTAGTGAGCGTGTGCGCTGTAGCTGCAGGAGGCTAATTACATGTAAATGTATGTTCTCCACCCTGACGGAGGTGCTCAGGTTCTTGTGTGCTCCCCAGCAGAGAAACATGTAGATGAGGTGTGTGTGTGTGTGTGTGTGTGTGTGTGTGTGTGTCCCGCAGCGCTTCTTACCTTCTCAGTTTAATCACATTCAATAATAAAGATCGTCATAAAGATTCGTCACGCCGCTGAACTGTGTCCCAATCAGTTTTTAATTACTGGATTTAATCAATTATCTGACTGTACAGACAGACCAGCACACACACACACACATATGAATACACACACGTGTCAGCCAGTGACCAAGAGGTTGAGGGCTACAGCAATGCATTCTGGGTAACAGCAACAGTAATGGCTCATTAGCTTTATCCCACGGCAACCCAGCCAAGTGGTGATGAATGAGCGCCAGTGGGTGGTCATTACCGTGTGTGTGTGTGTGTGTGTGTGTGTGTGTGTGTGTGTGTGTGTGTGTGTGTCTTTGTATTACTCTGTACTAGTTACGTCAGGTCAAGTTTATCTATAGGGAACATTTAGAAACAACCAGAGCCGAGCAAAGTACTTCACAATTTAAACTGAACGGCTCGACAACAGCGAGAAAAATGACATCGCGAGCAAACAGACAGATAAATGGCGGCTGTACGATACAAGACGACAGGAGACGGTGAGCTCACGGTGACAGCAGACAGGTTCTGAGATGTCACGGCGGTCCGGCTCGTGTAGGGCTTCACAAACAAACGACAGAACCTTGAAGTCAGCCTTGTACAGGTGGTCAGACACAAGACAAGAAGCTTGAACTGTCTGAGGAAACGTTGTGAGGTGAGACGCGCTCGTGGAGGTTTGATAGTTCTGTCTGGATGCACAACCGGTCCTGGATAAAACCCAAACAGCAGCCGTGGTGACTCTGTGCACTTTGATTCATTAGTTATGTATTTATAATGTTGTGAAGACGAGTCCTGAATATTTATCATGTTTCTTTTTCTCATATTTGTGGGTGTTTGGTGATTTTTTATTTATTTTTTATTTTTTTGCATAATCGCCCGTCTGAGGGGTCGTTAACGTTAATATTCATCATCCTGGATACATCCTGCAGCACAGCCCTGACACACACACACACACACACACACACACACACACACACACACACACACACACCCTCCAGCTCAGCCCTGACACACACACACACACACACACACACACACACACACACACCCTCCAGCTCAGCCCTGACACACACACACACACACACACACACACACACCCTCCAGCTCAGCCCTGACACACACACACACACACACACACACACACACACACACACACACACACACACACACACACACCCTCCAGCTCAGCCCTGACACACACACACACACACACACACACCCTCCAGCTCAGCCCTGACACACACACACACACACACACACACACACACACACACCCTCGAGATCAGCCCTGACACACACACACACACACACACACACACACTCCAGCTCAGCCCTGACACACACACACACACACACACACACCCTCCAGCTCAGCCCTGACACACCTCTACATCTCCTCTTCCCCTCCATCTCCCTCCACTCCTCCTCTCTCTCTCCTCTCACCTCCTCTGCTCGTCACCTCCCAGATGTGTCTGCCTGTGTGTGTGTGTTTGTGTGTGTGTTCACCAGCTGTGTACATCAGCGCAGCGGTAAACAGCCTCGTCTTGACCGACCGGGCCTCAGCAGAATGATTTGTGCCGTCGCGTGTCGGCTGAATTCTTCTCATCAGCCAGATGTGACACTGATGGATGTTCTCATGGATGCTGTTAGGCAAAGTGGGCGCCGCCGAACATGGTGTAGTGTGTGTGTTTGTGTGTGTGTGTGTGTGTGTGTGTGTGTGTGTTATTGATGAGGCTGATGAGTCTCAGAGGTGTGTTTCCACTAATAGAGAGCACATGAAAAGGACATATTAGCATATTTTATAAAGTGAAATATTGGAGGAAGTTAAAAATGGAGAATCTCAGTGGACAGCTGCCGTCTCTGCTCCGACTCTCAACCCTGTTTCTTCTTCTTCTTCTTCTTCTTCTTCTTCTTCTTCTTCTTCTTCTTCTTCTTCTTTCACTGGAAAACAGACTCATTCATTCATGTTGTTTTATCCGACTTCTTCTTCTTCATCATCATCTTTGTCTTCCTCTTCCTGTCTTTGTCTTCTTCTTTCATTGGAAAACATACTTGTTCTTTCATGTCGTTTTATGGGACTTCTCTTCTTCTTCTTCTTCTTCTTCTTCTTCTTCTTCTCTGTCTTTAAAGGGTTTGGGCACGGTTCATCAAAAATCTGAAATACTCAGAAAGAGAAATGAAAGGAAAGTTTTCTCCTAACGACTGGGGCAGCAGTCATTACCTCCTGCTGCAAAACGTAATTTGATTTCTTTTTACGCCGTCTGCTCCTCTGCTTCAGGACAAAGACGGATGATAGATGGATATAAGCTGAGCAGAGAGTTTACCTGGTGCTGTGGAGTGAATGGAGAGAAAAAAAGAAATCAGACCACTTTTTACTTTATATCTGAAATTACCTTTACTTTGGGGCAATTTTAGATAGTTAGAGTAACAAATGTGAAAGAACTGGAGCTCAGGGACCAGCACGCTGTGTGAGAACGGTGAGACGGAAGGTGGAAAATCACATGTTAGGTGAGACAGAAGCATTTGTCCTGTTATATTAGCATCTGTGTGGTTCAAGCTGGAGGAGAGGAGGGAATAACAGCAGAGAGACGCTGCATGAAGAAAAGAAACAAGGAACAAGAAACTCCGAGAAATAAAAGAAAATCTGCAAAAACGTCACTGAGCCATTTATAGTTTGAAATATGTTTAATTCCTGCCATGCTTCAAGCTATAAACAACACATGAGATTCATTCTCAGTCGCATTTTTCCATCACTGCAACACAAAGCAAGTATTCAAGGAACGTAAGAGAGTCGAAGCTTTGACCTCCGGGCCGGACTGATCAGAAAGTTCTGCACAGGGAACGGAAGAAAAATGTTTCTCCATCCTCCAGAACTACTGTGGAGGTGATTCAGTGGAGTTTGAAGACGCTTTGGTCGAGTTTGTTGGTGCAAAGCTGTAAAACAGAAAGAGACAAATGGGCTGTTACTGTGTTTGTAGAGGGGAAACTCCGAGGTTGAAGAAAAACACTTTCCTCTAAAAACAAAAGCACTCTCCCTCTTTCTCTCTCTCTCGGTTATAAACCAGCACATTTCATCCTGTTCACATCATTATTCCCTCCTGTCGCTGAGGACTGTTTTAGCTGGGAATTAAATGCAGAGTCTCATCGAGTGGAAGTAAATTATTCATGTGGTTTAGCTTCTCTGTGCACGTATACAGGTGTCGAGACTCAAAGCTGAAAACGTCTCTTTGAGTTTTGTGCAAGAGGAGATTCAGTAGACTGAGCAGGTTGTGTTGTTCACAACGATTCACTTTGATTTAAAAAGAAAAGAAAAACTAAATGTAAAATGTTGTGAATCGTCGACGCAGAGGAGGAGATGTGACGCAGTCTGAGGGATCATTCAGTAAAGTTCACCATCAACAAAAGTCTTTAATTAAAGGAAAAGATGTTTTCGCTCTCCTCGTGACTGACTTCAGCATTTGATTTACCACCTGCCACAACCGAGTCACCACAATAACGTTTTTGGCAGTTAACACGTCTGTTAAAAATGGAAATTGTTAAATTTGGAAGACGCTCACGTGACGTGATGAGATGAGAAATCTGCCAAGCGAGTCACAGCAGCTCATCTTCTGTAATCTTGACACTGCTGGATATTTTTAACGAGATGGCAGAAGACTGATCTCCTGTCAAGTTTCAGGCAACAAAAATCAGAAACTTTTTTTTTTTTTTTTTCCGGACTCTAACCAGACCGTCATCACAGCGTTGAGAGTTCAGCTGCTTGCAGAGGTGACACACACACACTGACAGACGTTTGTAACTCTAACCAGTCAATGTGAGCGTCTGGCAACTGAAATCAGAAACTTGTACGTGAGATAAACAAGACAGAGAGTTTAACTAAATAAGTTTTGGAGGAAGTTGAGGGAGATTTGTGTCACGCGGGACGAGCAGGTCATGGTTGGGTTCACACAGTATTTTGTAAACAGCTGCTGAGGTGAATTCAGGTGTAACTGAGGTAAACTTATTGATCTGACCGGTGGGCACATCCACTTCATTCAAGAGGAGCAGATAAACAGCGAGTGGACGAGATGAGACGGACGAGACAAGAATTCAACAAAGGAAAGAATCAATACCGAGACGGGAGACGCGTCCTGTTGTTCTGTATACTGAGTGATTCAGAACCGAAGACCTGCAGCTGTTAGAAGATGAGATGTGGATCCACAGACTAGACGAGCTGTGTTGATCCGTCAGGTTCGGCGTCTGTCAGGTGGAATTAAAACCCTTCAGATATGGATCGACAGGCTGGGCAGCTAATCAATCACAGAGTGGATTCCACACTGTCTCTCCTCTGACGGATCAGAACCGGCAGCATCGTTAAAGCTCGAGGGTTTTTTTTAAATATTTTTATGGAATCAATCAAAGCTCATTTTGGGGATTCACAGAAAAACGATGTAGAATATAATCAAGTGCAATTATGAGTCATTCATATCAGCCTGTCTGTCTGCTGTTCCGCATCCAGAAACACTTTATCCTGCTGAAAGCGTCCAGCTGGTTTTAATTGTGATGCAGGCAGAGAAAACACGAGGATGGAACCAGGATCACTGATTATCATTTTTCTGTCAGTGCATCATTTTTACTTTTTTGTAAAGGAAAAGAAGTAATGAAGACAATAAAGAGTTTCCACGATGGAATAAAAAAAAGTAGTGCAGATGGCATGAACCAACACTTCCACGATACTTTATGTTTTATTGATGCAAAAATGGCCGATGTGCGACCGTGATGGCGCCTCTGAATTCTCAACGTGCCGCTCGCTTTTTAAACAAGAGCACAAAAACAATCATCACGTTGTCCAAAATCCAGACCAGGAATTATGAATCTGGGACAGTTCTGCTGATTCACAGTTCAGATGTTCCCTCGTATTTATATTTACTATGAAAAGACACTGCTTGGTGTTGGCGGGCCTGGACTCCATTGTCAGTCGGTCGCTGCAGACTTGCTGCTAAGTGACCATTCAGAGCAGGATTATGAGCATCTCTCCAAACTGTCGGCTGCAGCAGCTCAGCAGTGTTGGAAACAAATGGCAGGCTGCCTCTTAACAAACGGCTTTGTGAATATGACTCAGAGGAATCTGTGCTGTTGACTGTGGAGAGAAACTTTTCTGAGTTGGTTGTGAAGCCGCAGAAAACAAAACACTTTCTCGGCTGACGGTCATCTACTGCAGGTAACACACTGACCAGGTGCTTCATACAAACCCACATCAGAAGACCTGAACTATCCCTTTAAGCACAAACTCCTGCAGGTAGAGGAGAAGTTGAGGTGAGAGCGAGAGGCTGTTGGATGGAGGTGAGTTAGTGCTGACGGCTGGAGGTCCACAGAGTCACACAGAGAGACTAAAATACGCACAAACGCAGAAAGAAAAGAAAAAAGCTTGTGTGCACGTCGACAGGAACAGCAGCCGGCTCGCGGGCGCAGCTGTAACTCCCCGACTGAGGAGCTATTTGGCAGCAGCCTGAGGCCTGAAACTGTCTTTACATCAGAACACAATGAAGAAACACTCAACAGACGGTGCAAACACGCAGCCTCGCTTCACCTCCTCTGCTTCCCCCTCACTCACTCTTTCCTTGACATTTTCTTGCACTATTAAACCTAAATTTGTGCCGAGATTTTAGATTGTAGTCACTCAGCCGAAGCTCTCACCCACTGTGACGCACTGCTCAGTGAGAGCATCAGTACTTTTAGCCTCTTCTTCTTCTTCTTCCTCCTAAATGATCAGTGGTATAAGTAGGTACTTAAAGCTTCCTGACTACATTACTGTGATGTGGACTGATGATGCAGTCAGTGAGGAGTGCAGAGGAGGATTTAAAAAGGCAGCGAGGGGGAGGATGAAGGTTCATGCAAAGTGCTGCATTAAGCAACGTTGTGTTTCTAACTCTGAATAAAGAAGGAAAGATGTTTTTCAGATAGTTTGACGTGGAAGTATTGATAATATCTCTTGTCAGGGACACACAAATACTCAAATACGCTCAAAATATCAAAAACATGAATAAAGTTTAGCAGCTACACACCGCTGCACCGTCATACTAGCTAAACTTAAATTATAGGTTGTTATTACAACCTGTTCTAGTGTTCCAGCTTCCTGCAGTCCTGCATGTAATTTGTCCCAGTGGTGTTGCCGTAAACCTGCAGCAGACAGAGACCTGCTGTCTGTGTTTCTCTACACCTTCAAATATATTAATTAAACGTGGAAAACTAGAATGTAATATGCGTGTTTCTGATGATTGTGACCATCTTGGTAACTGCTGTCATCTTGCAGTGTTTTATTTGTGAATGTTTATTTGTACAGGGACGAATATGTAGCATGAAGTGATGCTACACGTTTCAGCACGTAATGCTAATTTATAATGTCTGTCTCAGGACGGGCCTTTAGAATATATAAGACTCAACTACAATGAACAAAAGAGCACAAACACAAACTCAGGAATAAATACACACAATACAGACAGAACAATATTATAATATAAGTCTAATATAATAGCTAGCTTTGCATCAAGTTAACGAGTAACATTCTCTTAAATATGTAACATATTTGAGGTATGGATGAAACATCTGGTGGATCTGAAGCTCTCAGCTGATCAGCAGCTCTGATATCTGAAGTCTCTGTTCTGGTTTTCAGTCACGTGCTCACACACTCTTGGACACATTTCTGTGTTTGCATATTTCAGACCGTCTCTTTGGGCCGATGAGTCGAACATGTCATCCCGCCGTCCTCTCGGTGTCTCTCCGCTCCGCCGACTGACACTGATTGTCTCCTCCAAGAGAGCGAAGCTCAGCGGGCACCAAAGAAAATGATTGTTGAGAGACCAATTTGCTCCCTGATTTAGCCCCACTTTCCCTTAATGAGGGAGGGAGAGAGTGGAAAAAAAAAAAGGAAAGTGTGTTGGTTAGCCTCCCTTGGTTATTTGTGCCTCGTCGTGTGCGCCGTGGTCCCAGTGGATGCTGGGAATACCTCCGTCTGGTAGATCAACATACTGTAGAGCAGAGAATGAGACAGTGAGGGAGGCGGGACGAGGAGGAGACCTGTCAGCTGTTTCCTCCTGTAGAAATAACAGCGATCAGCTGTTCTCAGAACCGACTGAACCTTCCCGAAAACATTTGGACACCTTTTCAAAACTGCCCCTGTCGTACCCAGTCCTGATGCTGTCACCTGTTCACCTGTGGGAGGAGCCACAACTGTCCCGACTTGTTTGTAATGCAGAATTTACACAGCGCCCAAACATCTTTGGACTCTGGGCTGTATTTCCCTTTTTTTTTTTTTTTAGCTCTTTTTAAAGTTTTACGTCCTCACTGTGATCTGATGTGCAGACGGACGTAGAGGAGAAGATCAGAGGATATGTTGTGGGTTTTCTGATCTTTTCATAAGTTTCACTGACAGAAAATATCAAGTATTTCCAGCTCGAAGCCAAAGTTGTTTCACATCAACTCATCCTGCGTCTGATGTACGTCAGAGTGAAAGTATTTGACCCTGAACACGAGGACCGGGTTCTGAAATGTTCTACAAGGAACTTTTTGCTGGTTTTGAAACGGTCTTGTTGATAAATGACACAATGAAAACTATTTTTTACAGCAGAGTGCTGAGGATGAATGGAGGAGTTTCACAGCCGGAGGACTGAAGCTGCTCTGTAGTTTAATTTGTTTCACCATTGTCATATTTTGTCTACAGCGGCTGTCGGAACCTACGTGAAAAATGAAAGTTCCTGGAAGCAGCTTTAACATTTCTTTGGGAACGCAATGAGACACAGAACAACTGCAGAGACTCAAAACTAGAAACGACAATGAGGACACACACAGTGACCACAAAAGTCTCTTAAAGAGGCGTAAACCAACTACAAAGAGACGGTCAGCACCTTTACATGACGTCAGAAACCGGACTGTTCAAGTCCATGTCAACATGTTAATCCTACTGAAATCGTATTTAAAAACCAAGAAGTAGATGACGACGAAGGTATAAATACAATATATTTAATTTAAGGCACCGTACTAGCTGAAACGGGTCACATCACCACCTACTGTGGTGGACTCGGACACACTCCTGGACATTCCCCCCCTGGTGTTTGTGTACTGGGACGATGGCATCAGTCCAGTTAACTGGACCGGGTCTCACCTAAAGAAGAGACGCCCGAGCGGGTCAGAATCAGTGCTGTGGGTCAGCACTGCTGGCTGTTACCAATGAGTTGGAATTCATGGAAATAAAAAACCTTTCAGGCTTCAGTGACTTTTTAAAGTTGGCTGTTAAAAATGCGGTTTGACTCCCGAGCACCTTTCTCATGAATAATACATACAGATTTCTGTTTAGCTCCTAACAAACTGCCTCGTTTGTGTAAATGAGTGGAGCCCAGAGGTGTGAGCGCGTCTCCTCCCTGGAGTTCAAGCCAATCAACAGTTAATGTGTTTCAACAGAACTAATGTCCTGTTTGTTTTCTTCAGAACAGCAGATTGATGAGCGAGATTACAAAGAAAGATGAATAATCGTTCCTTGGAGGTTTATTAGAGACTCTTTTAAACTCGGACATCGATTCTGGTGTGCGGAGGACGAGATACATCCAGAGGAGACTCGCAGCAGTGTGAGTGTACGTCGCTGTCTGCTGATCAGAGTTACTCAGGTACATTTCCTCCTTCGGCTGCCTCACATTCAAAACCTTCACCTGCTGAACCTCACGATCACTTTCATTATAAAGAGAGAAGCTGCGGGATGTGCAGTGTGTCAGGGAGGTTAGTGCTGCTATTGATCACTAAGAATATGTTGTAATCTTTCATGCAGCTTTTAGCCTCAGTGAGCTGTGAGATATAAAGACGCTGCAGGCAACCAGCTGCAGACTCAGACTGCAGCAGTTCACTGCCTGATGGAAGTTATTGACTTTCATCTGTATTAAAACAAGAGGACGTCCGTGAATCCTTCAGTTCGTTTGGCTGAAAACAGAGACTGAAGTTTCTCTTCTGCTGTCTGTTTGTCTCTGTGGATAAACTCTGGTGATGGTGGACACATGAAGCATCAACCATGTTTGTGTCACCTGCTGTGTGTTTCTGTGCAATATTGTGTGTCTAATTTGACTCGACTTGAATAAATGAGCAGAGAAACATCAACCAGCTGTTGGTTGGCATCGTTCAGGTCCTCTTGTCCCTTTAGAGAGAAGAGAGAATGATGGGATTAGCATCTTCAGGATGACACTGAAGGCACCAAGTCTCAACCTTTGGACCTGCGTATTAAGGCTGATTCATGTTTACACGTAGCTCTATGTCGGACCAACACAAGTGGTCTACGCCGTCGTCTCTGGACTAGTCAGGGTGGGCACAGGGAGGGCTGCCCCGGCAGACTCGCCGAGTTTAGACGCAGGACTTGGTTTCAGAAAAGCCGTTTGGACGTCCTGTAGCAGCCGGTCGACCACAGCTGGAGAGGTTGGTTTGTTTACTGGGAGACTACAGGTCACAATCCCCCGTGTTAGCACCGTCGCTAAGCCAAAATTTCAATTCTACGAAGTGGAACAATCACATTTGTTGTCGTCTGCCTGCTGCAACGTGCCGCTACATTTCTGGGGAGGATATTTGCTTTTATTGAGGTTATTTGCACACCCATAAAACACCCACATCTTAATATACTACACAAGGACACTTGTTGTTCTGGCAGCACAACACTTCATGTGTAGTTTCGTCCTTTCCTGTCTGTAGTTGTATTAATACGTTTTGCACTTCTGTCTCTAACGTCACTGTGTTTATATTGTTTCTCCTGTCAGAGTGCCGCCTGTATAGTCTGATGTTCCTGACATGTCACTGAACATTCAGCAGGAACTAATCAGTCCTTTAATATACTGACTGCTTGTTCTCTATTTGCACACGTCCGTATGAATAATTCAGACCTTGGAAATGTTCCTCTGTATTCTTGAGTGGCCTCGATCTGCGAAGCCGTCCAAGATTTTTTGTAGTTGATTGTTAGTTTATTGGTGCACTCAGCTGAAGTTCGGTGTAAAAAGCTTTTTGTTGAGTGAATCAATCAGGTGAAAGTTAATGTGAAGCGTTCAAGTTATGAAGTGTGTGTGTGTGTGTGTGTGTGTGTGTGTGTGTGTGGATGTGTGTGTGTGTGTGTGTGTGTGTGTGTGTGTACGCGCGCTGAGTGTTGCTAAGCAGCTACTTGTTGTTGCCTGTTCTGTTTGTTTCGTGTTCTCTGAGATTTCCCGTGAGAGAGAGACGGAGGTCGGGATATGAAACGATCAGGAGAGAGAATAAGACACACACACACACACACACACACACACACACACACAGCTGGGTCTGTCCCGATCCAAACACCTGATTGGTTTGCTCTCAGAAGCGTGACTCAAAACAATAACAGCTCACGGTCACACGGTGCATCTTCTTCGGAAAATTACCAAGTAATTAAAGATGTCAGCAGCCTTAAAGTGGAAACATGAAGTGACAGTGTCGCTCTCTGAGTCGGAGTTTTCTCAGGGGAGGAAATGAAATAACAGACCACAGAAGAAGACAGTGGGCAGATGGTGGACTGCGGAACGTTTGGTGACAAAAACATCCAGATAAAATGTTCGTGATGCGCCGAGTTAAAACTTACTGGAAAGGAAAACTGAAAACCAAAACAGTGAAGCGTCAGTCAGAGTGAACGACCGCGACTGGATGAAGAAACTCTGGTATCACTTCACTTCTGAGATTCACTTCAGCATCCTTCTGGCACTAAAGCGTGTCCTTACATTAACCAGACAATCTACAGCTTCATCACTGTGACAGGAGCAGAGCACACAGTACACTGTTTACACAAATATAATCAATCACACCGTGTTTTTCTTCTTCTCTCTCTCGATTGTAGCACAGAGATTCTGCTACAAGGAAGACAAGAAACACAGCGGCGTCGACGATTCACGTACGTGTCGGGCAGCTTTTTATAAAAGACGCCATGATACCATCGTTTACCGTCCCCGTTATGTGGCGGTCGAGCTCGTCTTCATGTCGGAGGGTCAGGAGCTCCCAGACCTCGCTGTCTCCCCAGTTAGTTTATTAAGTTGGCTTTGTGCTGCGAGCTGCTTTTTAAATCTATAATTTGCGGGTTGCACATGAATGTGTCCTTTTCCAGCAACAAAGACGACCCGCTCATTCTGTCTCGTACCTCGTGTTCAGAGCGGCGAGGCTGATTTATGATGCGACGGTTTCGCCGTGATCAGGCTGCATGAAAGACGCTGCTGTGTCTCCATCTTTGTCGCTCTGTCTATTAACTGTCGTTTATTGGTATTAATAGTGCAGTTATGAAGGCAGTTAAATGTAGTTTTCCTCTACGTATAATTGATACGATGCTGCAGCGATGATCCGCAGAGTGAAGTGCAGAGACAAAGTGTTGCATAGCTTTGCATCACGAGTGTCTGGCAGGTAGAAGGAAAGTGTCAGGACGACAAGATTCTCATCAGATAATAACCACGTACCACTGAAAGGCTCTCCAAAACCGAAACAGTAGGAAAAAACTGTACATTTCAAAGCAAACACAATCATATGTAATCAATCAGATTGGGATTATAGCACCAGGAGTTGGGAGTGAGGTTCAAAAATCACCTTTTCTTACTGACTCAAACATTAAATCCAACCATTCAACAGGGAGACAGAAACATGTTAATGTGTGCAATCATCACCAACATGCACCTGTCAAAGATTCAGGTGTGCAGATACGTTTTAAAATGACTTGTTTTCAACTTGAGTGTCTGCAGGAAGTTATCCTGCTTCAGATGCAGTGAGTGAAGATCTCTGCGTGACAGCTGCCGTCGTTTTGACTGCGCACTGAAATGCAAAACAGCAAAAGTCTGAATTTAAACTGACTGAACGTTCGGCGTCAGCAGAAAGTGATTGTGCCGCTGATCAGCAGTGCAGACAGAAGAAACGCTGTGCGACACTCCGCAGCACACACACACTTACACACTTACACACTAGGTGATCATGTGAAGTGTCTCTCGCAGCAATCCCATGATCCTCTGGGTGTCACAGTGTGGCGGGAGGTGCAGTGTCACAGAGTAAACAGGCACCGAGGGAGACGGCAGGACGGCAAGACTAATGTGGCCGTGTTTCTAAATGTTTGTGTGTGTGTGTGTGTGTGTGTGTGTGTGTGTGTGTGTGTGTTCAGTCCCTCCTCCTTCGCACATCAGGTCATTAATCACACTAACGGGCTGCTAACGCTGCTTAACCAGGTACAGGCTGGATGAATACACTATTCATGAAGCTGCTGTGTGTGTGTGTGTGTGTGTGTGTGTGTGTGTGTGTGTGTGTGTGTGTGTGTGTGTGTGTTAGGTGTAATGTATGTGTTTAGGTCTCTCATGATGAATGGATCGCAATGGGTATTAAAGGTAGAATCAGCAGGATTTGTCCCAGCTGTTCCTGAACGCACCACAGAGACAGTTGATTGTTGAGTCTCATTCCCAGGACGTCAAACAGACACATGTTGGGTTGGTAAAGCGTCCCGAGCAGCAACAAAGAGAGAAAATCAGAAACTCTCTGCAGATACGAGACACTAACACGCCTTTTCTCCACATTCCAGCCTCCCTCTCTGTCTGTTTACGGCTTCTTACGTCTTTGTCTCGTCTCGCGGCGTCTGTCGGGCGTGATGTGCTCTGATAGGCTGAATCAGTCTGCAGTGACGCCAAATTAAAATTAATTCATAATTCCCCTTAAATGCATCAAACGAAAGTAACGAGCCTGTTTTGAAATGTGAGGAGAACAAAAGTCCAAGACATCCAGGACATTGATATGATGGAAACAAGAGTGTATGTGTGTGTGTGTGTGTGTGTGTGTGTGTGTGTGTGTGTGTGTCCTGCTGATTACACAGATGCCTCCTTTTGTGTTTTTGCCAATCTCTAGTGACATCAACTCACCAGAGGGCACCACACCCACACACACACACACACACACACACACACACACACACACACACACACACACACACGCACACACACACCCACACACACACACACACACACACACAGACACACACACAGAAACAATAGAGTGGTGAAGTCACGCCCGTCCAGCACACCTCCACGAGACCGTATCTCAGAAAACATATGTATCGTAGCGAATAAAGAATGAAAAATACTTTTTTGATCCCGTCTTTAATCTCGAGAAAGTCGCAGTTTGTCATTAAATTAACCAAATATGAGGCTTTATCTGAAATATTGACTGTAGCTGTTAAAATGACCCGACTAATCCTTTATCTGTGCCGAGGTGACAGCCATTTTGTGTCTAAACTGACGACTGCTGCGTTTGCATCAGTAGCTTCACACGACTCCTGAAACAGCTGAACACGATGAAACGGTTACAAGAGCGAGCGATGACAGAGGAGAGAAACTGAGCTGAGAACACGTTTCTGTCCGGTTCTGTCTCACAACACAGTCGTGTTGTCACGGGTCGGACTCACCGGAGGAACCGCTCCACAGCTCCGCATGTCAGTCACTGGTTTTACACAAAGCTTAGATAGTATTTTAACATCTTTACTGACAAACTGTGACTTTCTTGACCTGGAAAATAATCTTTTAAATTCATTCATTCATTTCTTCAGTTCTGATCCAAATGATTCATTCAGTTTAACGCTGTACTGCTGTGGAGGCAAAACTACATGTACGTGTTTATGTTTCCAAACAGATAACTGTATGTATTTTCTGTTCGTCTATCACGAAGCAGCTCTACACTTCATCACACAACCCTGTGCTGTATGAAGATAAACGACTTTGTTACCACGTTCGAGTAATTAGACAGTAAGTCATAAAAACATGCTTTTGTAATTTAGGTCAATCAAACCTTCAGATTCACCCTGAAATCAGCTCATCAGAGAGCCTCTTGATGTCTCTGTGATGATCCCCCCCATCAAGTCAACAACAGATGGTGCTATCACCACGTACACAACACACACACACACACACACACACACACACACACACACACACACACACACACAGGTGCACGCTGCGTCGTTTCCTTTGGAGCCTGAATGAATCGTTCACATCGCCGACAGCTGAGTTCGGTCGATGTCCTCTTGAGAAAACACTTATCATCATTTCCCTCGAAGAAATTAGTGTCATCAGAATTTACAGTCTCTGTCTGAACGTCCGCCAGCTGGCTGCCGCTGATACTACAGAGGAGGCTGATGAAGGGCAGCGCTCAGCCAGCGTCTCTGAACTCTGAGGCTGAGAGGAGGAGAGTCGGCAGCGAGGGAGGATGAAGTGTCAGAGGAAAGAGAGGAGAGGGGATGATGCGTTCAGGTCCCGGGCCGTGTTAAATACAGCCACACAAAGTGAAATGAACTTTTACTGCATCTCTGAGTTTCTCTGTGTGGACTCAGATGTCACACGGTGGTCATGTGTTGTCAGGATCTGAGTCTCATGAAGACGTCGCGTCCTCCTGATCAGCTGTGACGGACTCGTGTTGAACTTTGAAGCGTTTCTAAGTTTCTAATTTCTGACTGACTTCCTCCTGTGTGCATCAGCAGAACGCTGAATTCAGCTTTCTTACTCTGGGAAACACTCGTTCGTCTTGTCTTTGAGACGCTTCCTTCTGTCTTCTGTGTAGAAGGTATGTCCTCCTAATATATTTCATCCTCAGCCCAAAAATGTTCTGCAAAGAGTGCGAAGAAGAGAAAACTCAACGGCCACAACAGCTGAAACAAACAGAAATCATATTATTAGTTTCTTTTCCTGATCAATAGGAAGCAGAACAATGAGTACACACTGGAAAAAGACTTCCTGATGATAGCAGCCAGTTTGTGATGAGGAGAAACGTAAAGGTTAAAACTAAAAGATCACGTCCTTCCTGTCACTTCCTGATCTCATCTGACTGAGTGGTCCTCTGCCTCTGATCTGCAGATTAACGCTCTGAAGCCTCAAACACTTTTAATCCAGTCCGCTGGATGTTTTTGGCAGCAGCTGAGCGATCGAACAAATAGTCCTTCAAAAAACAAGATGCTGGGAAACGAGGAGCAAACAGAGCGAGGAGGGAGGGAGGGAGGAGGAGGAGGCTGAAGGACGTTTTTATGTCGTACTTTCCGTTGTGCACTCACATGTGGAGGATTTTGCAGGATTTCAGATGTTTGGATAATTCCAGCTGAAGGACCAATTTGCATAGTGTTCAGGAAAATGAACAATAAGAGGGAGAAGAGTGACGAGCAGAGAGAGACGGAGGACAGAAATAGGCTGTTAAAAACACCGGGGACAGAAAATCCTCTCTTTAAAAGCACATTTCTGCCCCGACCGATCCTGCGAGCTTTTAAAACAGCAGCGTCGAGTCTCTCACACTGATTCATACGTACCTGAGAGTGGCAGGTGTCCCTGAGTCACCACTCTCTGAGCCAACAAGCAGCTTTTAGCCCTGAT